>NC_041363.1:4970962-4980962 GCF_900634415.1 Cottoperca gobio
TGCTTACCTTAGAGGATGAACGTGGCAAACGTTCCCTGCTACATCTTGAATGTTAGCGCCGCCATTGTGCATGCACGGTCTTGTTTTAGCTTTATTCTACCGCAAAAGACACGTTTTTAAAATCATGAGTTTTAAATCTGATATCTAGCTATTCTAAATTGAAATGTCCAGTGGTGCAGAGGTCATGATTACCAGTGAATGTTGGAGACAGTCTGCAGTCTGACTGCTTAGAGCTGGTGGTCTCTGGTGTGTTCCCTCCGTTGCACCACACTTAGCCGACGCAGCGCGACTGGAGCACACAGTCTGGCTGTGAACTCCCCAACAGATTTATGAGGGGGAAGTCCTCTGCACAGACACAACTATCCGCTGATGAGAGAATGCACTAACACTGCATCAGCATGTTTGTCAATTATTACAATGCACACACACACACACACACACACACACACAACCCTCGTCCCTTTAAAGCTTTTATACAGATTTCCTTCATTCACCTTCCCTAATCGTGAAACTTGATTAAATTGAATGTGAGATCACGGCAGTTATAAAGAGCCAATTAACACAGGGCAAACGTGCTTCATGGGAATATTATAGGACATTACACTGATGATATATGAATTTATGGGGGCAAAACCCCTATTTTTGACTCAGTGATTGGAAAGCTACAGTGTGCGCCTCCCACACACACTTTAAGTATAATGAGCATGAAAGAGCAGTACAAGGGATTAAAATGAGAGCCCACCTACTCAGTGCGTTTCATGAAACGGTCATTAAACAAACAAAAGGTGCACAGTTTGGCACACAACCTAATGGCATAAAACATTTGTGATGCTTGGTAATTACACAGCAGACAAGTCCAAAGCCCTGCGTACGCCGTGCTGCCATTCTCTTTTTTCTTTCTGCCTCCATGAAGAGAGCTGCAGAAAGAAACACCCAAGCAACGGCAAAATTGGATTTGAAAGAAGGGAAAAATCTGCCTCTTTTTATCAGTGTCCTGCCTCACAAATCAAAAAAGTGCACCACGGCGTGCTCAAAGCGCCGCTGAAAGATAGCCTTGATAAGAACACAAGCAAGGCGGGGATTTCTTCTGTTCTTTTCGTGTTTCTCTGAAAATAAACACCATCACCGAGCTAACGCCAACACAAAGATGACTTTACAGGTCATCTTCCAAAGCGAGCTCACTCATTTAAATCCTAACGACCGTATGCTTCTGTTCAAAGTACAATTGATGAACGTTCAAACAGAATTTAAGATTTAGATGTTCTCGATGAGATTTCCAGTGCGATAAAACACGATGAAATTTAAATAACCCCCCCAGAATGTTGATGAAATTAAGCCTCGTGGTTGTGTTTAATTAAAAAGAACACCCAGCTGAATTTAATTTCAATTTGACATTGTACAACCTAAACCAATGAGACACGGGACTCGTTCTAAAGTATCAGTGCTGTGTGCTCTCTCATCAGGAAGAACAGGGTTTTTTTTTGCACCATTGAGATTTCAAACTAAACTCACGCAGATAACTTTTAGTCCTCTGATTTGAGTCATATGTCCCCTTTCCAGTGAAAACAGAACATTCCCTGTGCATGCGGTATGTCACACCTCTCTCTCTCTCATTTCTTGGTCCTTGCTTGCTCAAGGACATGAGTCGTGAGGCTTAAAAGACTGCCGGGGGCAAGAGGAGAGGAGCTGGATGTGTGCCACTGCACTAGGGCGCAGGACAACAGCAGTGGATCTCTCTGGAGGATAACTACAGATAAAAACTCTCCGCTGAGAAAGAGCCTAAGAATCTCTGTTCGGTTAATAAAATGTCGGTGTTCGGATGAAATCGCTCGACGGGGATGTGGACGTGTGAGGACAGACATATAGCCGGGACAAGAGACGGCATGGGCTGTGTGCTCAGTACTTAAAGATATAGACTGAAGGCAATCCTTGCTTGATCCCCTTTTGAATCTTGTTAAGCTCAAGGATAAGACGAAGGGAGGGAAGATTGGATATTCCACTCAGGAATCCCAGCGAGGTGTCTCACTGGAACACACCTAGCGGCTTCAATTAATAGAGAGGCTACGAGAAAGAAGGACATTTCTCTGAAAACTGAAGCTTCACTTGGTCACAATCATATTTTATTCAACAGATTTGTGTGCAATATTTTAGGTCAAGTAAGTCTGACCTGATAAAATGTCTTGCTTTCCCCAGACAAAGGGTCGAGTCACAGTCCCACATGAATACCAGAACGTTTCCCCCCCCCCTAACTGTGTCTTCATTATGCTGCGCAGGCATTTTTCTAGCATGGATTTGATCCTCTCATTTCCTGGAGTGTGTTATCAATTTTCATCACAATTCACAGGGAGAGGCCGTGTCCTGCAGCTTTATGACACACAATGCTCAATTAGGATCATACTGTGTATGGTTACTGAGAAGGCCTTGGCATATGGCAAACATCATTACCGTACACTTCAAGCCAGTGAGTCAGCACTCATAGTAGAGGCACTGTCGAAGAGGAGCTGGGAGAAAGAAGCCTAATCAAGGGGTGTGTGTGTGTGTGTGTGTGTGTGCGTGTGTGTGCACAATAGACATGCGAGAAGCACTTTGAGTGTTCAGCATTTCACTTTCTGAAAATGCATGACCTCTAAATGCTGTAAAGAGATCAATGTAAGTGTTTCTGTTGAGTTTTACCATAACACATACATGATTGGCTGTGGGGCTTTTTATATGAATATAATGAGGAACAGTATACTGTCAATGAACAAGAAAGGTGTTGGAATTAAATGGAATTAAAGTTCTGTGTGTGTGAAAAGAACGGCAGGTATCACCCAGAGTACCCAGAGAACAGTGGACAGGACACATTCATCAAAGAGCATTTTGGAAACAACTAATGCACATTTACATAATTATTATTTTAGACAGAAGTCAGGTAGATAGAGAGAACGTCCTGCAAAAAAACAACACACATCTCTCAGATGATTGTCAATGTTCATTGTCATAATTTGATGTATGCAGGTCTCTCTAACTTTTCCCATAAAATAATTATGAGCTTTGAGATGAATTTTGATGTAATAACCTGACAAGCCAAGAGGTAATAAAACAGCGTTGCTTCTGTTGCACAAGAAGATCCCTGTCATATTGAAATATTCATGAGACAAATGTTATTTAAGGCCAGAGCTACTCTGGCTGTGTTGTACAGGTGCAGTGGGTTCTCATTATATATAATGTATAACTGAACAGATATGAACTCTAAGGAGTATAACTTAATTATACCATGCAAAACAACACTGTGTGGCACATACTGTATATTCAGAGTAAAGTCCCTTATACCTGGCTTTAACGTGTCCTATGTGTTGGCTTCAATGTGCATATTCTTTGCAAAACAAAACACATTTCCTGAGATGAAACAGTGGACTAGAAGACACATCGGCTGATACTGTGCTTACCTCCAAAAAGTAACACCGCCGACTGAAGCGCAAGGATATGCAACATGTTTCTTCGAGTCGATAGGCAAACAAGAATCCCCCCAAAAAATTGTATGGAAGCCGAAATGGCTTGATTCAAAAAAAAAAAAAATCGTTAGTTCGTTATTAAAAAATGAGAAAGCATCTTTTCTGGTACAATTGCCATGCCTCAGCCAGTCATTTGCAAATGCTAGAAAAGCATAGTGCGCGTGAAAAACAACTCTTAAAGCCTTTTCACTTGTGTCCTATCTACTTGTTTTTGTCTGGAAAATTCAAGAACTGAAGAGAGGGAACTTGCGCGCAGCTTTGCATCACTCTTTGAAGCATTTTTGGAAAAGAAAGACGCTTACGCCGGATAAATTGCGTAAACGCAGGGTGAAGCATCTGTTGTGATACATCTTCACAATGATTCTCAGGGAACTCCACAACGATTTTCTCCAAAAACAGCCAAATTGAAAAACGTTTTCAATCCCTTGTCCTCAGTTGGTCAGTTTGTCTGCTCTGTATCCTCCGCATTACCAGGCACCTGAAGTTGGCTGCTATGCAGTGCGTAAAGTCCGACACTTGTGGACAAATAGAAGCAATTCCTGCCCGGCATCATGTATGGTATAATACATCAAAGAAAGTTCAAATTGCAACATAGGTCAGCGTACATCCACACCCAGGCAAGTCCTGAGCGCAACTCCAGCGGCACGCAGCAGAGCGCGCAGAGCTCTGATCCCGGAGCCAAGCTGCCACTTCCAATTACACTTAGGCACCAAGTGGCTCCAATATTCTGCGAAAGTCCGGTTTCAAGCCTTCATCTTTCGATGTTTATGTAGACAGTTGATAGGATACAGTTTCAGTGGAGCTTACGCACTATCAGCCGTCCAATGCGCGTCGAGAGAGGCAGAGGAGAAGAAAGCCTATAGCAGTGACAAAAAGCTGGCACTGGCACACATCGGGAGGCGTGTGGCGCTCCAGCAACACACCATTCTTCACAGGTAGTGGTGACAATACACACACACACATTTTTATATTAAACACTTTTTGACCAATTCACATTCAACTCCAAAGGGCTTCCTAAGTGCAGTTCATCTTTAGACAGTCAGCGTTTTTACCAAACTCATATCGTTGCCTCATTACCAAATGTCTAACACTGCCCCCTCACACACTGCTGCCCTCTGTGGACAACACTGATGACTTTAAAAGTTGTTATCGAACATGTCCAATAATTGGTCCCATGATTGCGCCACTCCGCAGGCACTAGTGACCCCGTGTGGCATGGGAAGTGAACTGAGCCGAGCTGCTCAGGTGTGAAAGTGGAGAACAGAAGGCAATAGACACTTAACACTGTGGGCACCATAAAGATCCAATTAGGTGATAAAAGTGACGAGATGAAAGCGTGTTACTTAGTCTGGCCTTGATTCAGTCCCTCTAGTGGCCTTGGTGCATTTTCACTTCTTCATTCCTTTGTTTTACTTATTTATTCACAAGGACATATGGTCTCCACATGAAGACTTCTGTGTTCCAGCAGACTACAAGTCATTTTCATAATACTTTCCAACAAACTATAGCTCTATGATCATACAACCTCTGATGTAACACCGTACAGGACTGTGTCTAGTGACTACGGTCGTGTTTGCAGTTTCTTAATTTGAAAGAATGTGTTGCGACTCCACAACGTTATTGTTGCCGCTGATGAATTCTTCAAAATTAAACTAATTTCAGCCCAGAAAATGAAATATTGTTTATCACTGGTAATTGATTAAACCGTGAGACAGTTTTAGTTTTTACTCCTGTGCAGACCAGATGGTGTTGTGAAGGAAAGATAAAGAAAGATCCATGAATGCTAATTACAGAAATATCAAGTGAGTCACCCACCAGTCTAATCATTCTTTTCATGTGTGTTTGTTTCGTTGCTCTGCTCGTCTGCCAAGCTGTGATCACTGCACGGTGAGGACCTAACATGACGTCTGCTTGTACTTTGATGGTGAGGAACATGCTTATGCTGTTTTTGAGATGTATTTAATGTGAATCACACACCGAGGGGACACATAACCATTTTAAATCTGCATTGTACTGTATGTGTGCCGTGTAATACTACTTTATGTGTAGATATAAGTGCATGCTGTGACTACAGGTACACCACACACTGCTTACAGAAAAAGCACCAAATTGGATATATTTAAGTTATATGCATACAGCTCGCAGGCCCTACTTATAACTCATCTCACCTGCTCTCAGTCAGTTTATCATAACTGCTGAAAGTACATTAGCAGAGCAAGTGCTCCAACAGTGGGATCAGAACATATACTTTGACTCCGTATGCAGCGGTCTGAAAAGCTCTGCCAAACCGAGAAAGGAAATCACCCAGAGCTGTACTCACACAGAGAGCGTGGATACTACTTCAATTAGATGTTTGCAAAGGTAAGAGGATTTAGAAATCCCTTTATCCACTAATCATCGTTTCAGCCATCTGTCCTACTTTTAATGCATCCTTTCTAGCAGACTTCAAATTCCTTCTTTGTCCTTAAGGGGCCATGCTTTTTGCTTCCTTCTCAATTTGTGCAATTTGATCGTGGAAACACCTCCACTCTTGTGCAGCTGCAAAAAGCATTAGATGTGGGGGTAGGGACAAAAGTGTGGATGTAGAGCAGTGCTTTCCCTAGCTGTAATGGTTGGGCTGGAACATCACTCTCACAAAGGCTGGTAGCTGTCCAAAAGTAGCCCCGTCTATAGCCTGACACTCAAACAAATCCCTTGAACAGTTGGAAATCAGAGAGAGAACCAGACGGAGCCCGAGTGTCTTGGGTTACATCGCCTGTAGCTGCAAGTCATTAACAAAAAAAAAAAAGTATGGTAAGTCCATTTCCTTGGATGCTGTAAAAACTCACACACCATCCATCTCCATCCTGAAGATGACGAGACACGAACATGTGGGGGGGTTTTAAAAGCAGGTAGAGCAGTTGTAGGAATGAAGCAAAAATACCTGTCTTTATACGTGTGACGTTAGGATCCGCAGACCTCTCCAAGGACCGGACAGGAGACTTTGATGTCTGGAGAAAGGTCTCAAGTGTTTGATGTCTGGAAGCTTGTATGCCTTAAAAATAGACCAAAATGTCAGACGCACGAACATACAACATACTGTCCAATGTTCAGACACCGATCGTCACATTTACTTTGGAATATTTGGCAGTTTAGTTCCTGCAAGGGCACAGAGTACTAAAAACAATTAATGGTATATATATATATATATATATATATATATATATATATATATATATATATATATATATATACACACACACACACACACACACACACAGTTTACATTGTGAGATATTCAGAATATGGGAGAGTAGAAACTCTACAGAATGTGTTTTTGAACTTTCCCCATTGTCACCCCATGACCTTCAGTAGGTCCCGGGGGCATGTACAACCCTTTCCTCTGGATTATACATAATGAATCGTCCCTTGTGTCTTTTTTTGGGTGGGATCCTTCATCTATGACCTTAACCAGCCTCAGTAGCTTGTCCTTCAGTAAGTTGCTAGACAGGAGGCCCCAAAATTCATCACACCTTTCATTCTCCTCCCCTGGCCTATCTGATCTATGATAGCATTAATAATAACCGCTGCAGAATGCCCTGTCGCCCTCTGTGCCTTGCCCACTCCCGGCCTGCACAGATTACCAGCAGCCATTCACAGCCCATTAAAACTGTATTTACTTATCAGCCTCTCCGGGGCTGTCACTCTGTTTTCAAGACTGATGCCCAGAGGGAAGGCACAGAGTGACCTTCCTGTGGCCCACAGTGCTGCAAGTCACAACTCCCAAATGATTCGTCCTTTATTTTTGCTGCCTAAACTCTACTGAAAGCAATGCTAGTCCCTTATAGTCCCTTTCCGTGACAAGACGTAAACACAATAGAACGAGACGGACTTTTAAGCGGCTATCATCTACATTTTTATGTTAAATAGACATTTTAGAAAACACACATTCACTTTCTGGTGAGGAGTCGGGTAAGAAGAATTGATACATCTCTCATATCTGTCCATTAAATATCAAGCTGCAAACGTGAGCATGTTAGCTTAGCACACATATTGTAAACTCCCAGCCTGACTCTGTCCCACAGTTACAGAACATCACCAGCACCTCTAAAGCTCACTAATGAACAAGTCTGTAACGACCTCGGACACAGGGAAGGAAGTGCACGACGCCTGAAACAGTAAAGTGTAAAATAAAATACTTGCAAACAGGTAGCATAAACTCAAACCACTCACAAGGAGGATGTACAAAATAAATTCTGCTGGTACAAGACAAGGGGAGACAGGACTATTTATACAGGAGGTGAGTGGGCACAGGTGGAAACAATCAGGGGCGGGGCAGACGCTAACGATGGCGGGAAACCACACAAAGGCAGGAAGTAAAGAGGGACAAGAAGTAGGTACAAAATAAAACAGGAAGTGAAATGACAGACTGACACGGTGACTACAACGTGAAAACTTGAACAAACTCGACGAGGCATGACAATGTCAGATCTTGTTTGTACAAAAACTGAATCTAATTCTGCTTTTTGCAGGGGGGGGGGGGGTTATGTGTCACACTTAGGTCTGGGAGCAGTAACTTCCTGGAGTCTCCATTCGTCGCCTGGCTGCCCAAAATGTCAACTATGTCAGCTGGTGAAAAATGTAGCAGCTAAAGAGACAGATATTCCTCTCAGGACTTGGAAGAGTCCGAAAACAGAGCAGGAAGAAGAGTGAATACTGGACACGCGTTCTTCCAGTGGGCAGAAACATAGGGCTAAATGAATGCTAATATCGCTGCATATCTTAAAGTGTAAAAAGACTAAACATGTTAGCCATATATCACCTTCAAATCCAAGAATATGTTAGTGGTTTCTGGTGTTTCTGTTGCAGCTTTAAACAGTTAAATCAATGCAATGTTGACTCCCGTCTCCTCTGCACTTTACACAGATATGTGTTGATGTATTACCGTACTGGAGATACTTAAAAGATGCTATCAAGTGACCACGCTATTAGTATTTCAATGCATTACCCTGTTTGCATCAAAGTGTGTGAGCAAAGAGTTTGCTGTAGTTGTGGTTAGGGTTGACGGCATATGTGCCATTATTTTTGACTGACAGTTGAGAAATCATGATAGTATAAATGGGACAAGGTGAACTCTCCTCATTCTTACACAGACAGTTATTTCTTATCAGCTAGAATATGTCATGGTCTACTTTGGGTGTGCTTAACTTCGCCTGACCTTTAAAAGGGCTGATTATTTCCATCCACAATCTTCACTCCGCAATACGCTGCCAGCACAAAAGGATATTAGGCCCAGACCGGCTGGTCTGATAAATCCAGCTCTCGGTGTGGAACAGAGAGCTGGAGAACCACAATGCCCCGCCTCTCCATTATCATTTCACTGCCTCCACTTTCACCTTCACAACTGGTGTTCTCTCACCTTTCACCTCAGAGAGTGCCGCTTATTGAGGAGCTGTGTGTTCCGTTTTATTACATCTTATAAGTACTTTGTATCCTCGCTAATTAACCTCTCCTTTATGCAGCACCCTTCCCGGGACAAGCTACACGGCTTTGTACAGCCCAGAATACTTTGTAGCTGTGTAAATCTCCTCGGTGTTGGGAGACTCCCCGTGCCTCCAGCTCCCCTGACAACACTATTTGATAGAAACGGAGGGAATCTCATAGGGCACCGACAGGTCTAAATGTTTAATAGATTCTTATTTTACTTGTGGTAATCTCGTAATCAGAGATTCGATGTGGTTACATCTATCACCCGGGGGAACAAATAAAAGTCTTATTGTGTCTTTCTCTCTTTCACCTCAGGAGGAAATGTGAACCAGATAAATGATGGCCTTGTTTCAACAGAGGCTCAATCTATTGCCAACGATTTGTGGCCAACAAAGTCATTTCGATACCGTTCTTTGTATTGATAGATGGGGCCTAAATTTGATAAAGAGCCAATTTACTCGTAAGGGATATAGGAATGGAACTGCAGTTATCTTCCCTCCTTTTCCCTCTTGGCCTCCATCCTACCAATCCAGCTCAAAGTTAGATGGAAAGGAAAGAAACAGCACAGAGGGTAATATTTTTGACAAATCTTTGCTCTTAACGACCACCATTTATCTTCGATACCCGTAATCTCTGTGAGTTGGTTTTTTTTTTTATCACATATAGTATTACGGGAGGTTAAATGGCTGTGTCAAAGTGAAAGCTTTGTGAGATAGTTTGTGTTAGAATTCAAACAAGTGGCTTTTGTAAAAATCCATTTTAAACCAGATGGCCACAGGCACTTGAAATACAACACAGCATTGACACTTTCTGTGCCGCAGGGATGTTCCTAAACTTCTTCAAGACCCTGCATTAATGCTAAGCTTCAGAACTGGAAACTGGCTCTGCAGCTGAGACACGCTTTTTTATTTTTTTCATGGCCAAACACCGTTTGCCACATACTGTTACTGTTGTCTGACAAGGAGCGGTATGCTCTTGTGACCACATGGTGACAGAGGTACAAATTAACCTCAGAGTGGAAAAGAGAGATTGTCGGCTTC